>NW_020526250.1:0-46909 GCF_003368295.1 Carassius auratus
GGACTAAAATTAACACAAGCAAAGTGCAGAATGCAAGTGAAAATTGGCTTTGGCAAATAATTTCTTTCCAGTTTGACATTAACTTTATTTAGAATTGTGGCATTGCAAAGTGCATAATTGAAGTCAGGCACAAGAACCTTTATCATAACCAATAGCACCAATTTATTTATTTGTTTTATTTGTTTTATTTTTATTTTTTCTCATATGGTAAAACGTATTGAATATTCCCTGTGTTTATCCACCAAAACAAAAATATGAGGAACAAAATAACAATGTGTGTTGAATTTGTAAATATACTGTGAGTGATGTAATGATTTGTGTTGTTCATCACAAATATGCTATATATATATATATATATATATATATATATAGCATATTTGTGATGAACAACACAAATATATAAATGTAATGAGGAACATTTTCAGATATTTTTATATAAAAAATGTATTGTACTTTTATTAAAAAATAATTTTTACCTTGTTTTTTGAATGTTTTATTCATCAAATAATCTGTAAAACAACGCATCACAGTTTCCATAAAGATATTAAGCTGCAAAATGAATAAATGCTAATAATAACAATAATAAATGTTTCGAGCACCATATCACCATATTAGAATAATTTCTGAAGGATCTTGTGACACTGAAGACTTTGCTTTGCATCCTAAAAATCAGCTTTGCCATCTCAAGAATAAAATACATTTTAAAATATATATATATATATAAAAAATAAAAAAAACACTTATTTTAAACTGTAAGCTTTGTAAGCATAATATAATATTTATATTAATAATATTTATTTTATATTTCAGATCTGACACATACACAAAACAGTTTATCCTAAATATTCTGTGTTTTTATCAAAAAAAAAACAAACAAAAAAACAATTGACAGATTTGATTGTTTAGAGTAAGTGATGATGATGAAGACTAGTAACACTAAGCTAAAATAATCTTTTGGTTTTACAAACACATGTACTCTACTACAAAACCATATTGTATTGTGACATTCTGTGATAGCGGTCTCTGGTGCATGACACCTGACATAGCTGTTCTGATACTGATGTCAGGAAAAAAAAATTAAATAATAAAACAATTCTTAATTTAGGTTTGCTTTGATAACTGTGATTTGTTTCATTGAATGCATCAGTGCTTTCATTTGTTTGTAAATACATCTCTGTGGGGAGATATTTACCTCTCATAGCAGCACTGTCCCAGGTGTGGAGAACAATATAGTAATTGGACAAAATTGAATTTAAATTATGTGAAATTGAAGTAAACAGGGGGTGTAAACCCATTGTGAATCAATTCAACCCTATCTGGTGAATTTCATCGTCAATTTTGTTCACTACAGGGACACAATTATTCTCTTAAGAGCCTGCAGATTTAGCTGTGCTTACCTCTAATTCAACCTAAAGCCTGCTTTTCCCAGCCACCAGTTTAATACTATTGTGTTGTAATAAGAAAACAACTGCTCATGTAAATTTAGGCCGTTTCAGAGCATTGCAGCATCAGTAACATCATATTTTACAAACAGCGACTCCATGTCTGATGTTGACACTTTGATGAATTAATTGTGGCAAGCTAAATCTATGAAAGCTTCTTGTTGAATTCTTCCCGTGCAGGTGAATATTTTTGGTCTGTTTTCACCATCTGGTTACTTTCTGAGAACAGCTGATGTCAGGAATAAATGCTAGCTTCTCGCTTGTCCTGCGAAATATTGGCAAATGCTCTGGGATCTTCTCTATCGGGCCAATTAAGTCTTGCATATTAGCCACACACAGGTAGCTTGTGGTGATAAGTTATTGACATGTTTACATCTTGCTGTTCCTTTTCCAATTATATTTTGCTCCTTCGGTAGCTAACAATTGTGGAGACTGGTCAATTACCAATATCACAAGACTGTATGTGTGGAGCTGGAGAAGCAGGGCACCACGCACTGTACATTTCACATGTAATGAGACATGCTCTCCTCCCTGTCTGTTCGTTTTACCACCTTTGCTTTTGTTTAAAAATGTCTCCTGCCAGCATCCTAGCAATAAAACAAAAATCCAATTCAGAGAACAACGTCAATACATCTGTCTCTGACATATCAGTAAGTGATGCTAGTGGACGCCAGTAGATTTAATATACCAGCTGAATGAGTTATATTTACCTCAGAATGTCAGAATGTACTCAAAGTCAGGCTTTCAACCAGGAAACCTGGATAATCCATAACTTGAAAAAAAAAAAATCAAGCAAATGAAATGCATAAATGAGTCAAAGGCTTAGTTCAAACTGCCGGGGAGATTTCAGCTTTGCCATCATGAATAAATTGCATTAAAAAAAAATATTAAAATTGAAAATGACATGAAATTATTTTCATTTAAATGGATTATAAAATTATACAAAGATTTTAATTATTAACAATAGCAATCAGACAATTTGGTTTTGGTGAGCATAACGTGTGTTGTAAATGATATTAAAAGCCACTTTAGCAAACATTTACAGTCAGGTGTATAAAATCTGTTAAAGGGCCCTCCCCCTAGTACAATGGCATAATGTGTAGAACAAAGCTAACATTATAGCATTGCATCATTTGTCCTGCAATTTTGTTGACAACTAAACAGCTGCAAGGTTGTAGCATCTCTATTGTCCTTCCATAATATGTATCCATCGGGCAATGATATCTTCGATTTCTGACTGTAGAAGGGTTTCATGTAGGAATATCCCAAAGCAGTGGTTGGAATGAAAGCTCAGATTGCTCATTTGCATCTCAGTCAGAAGTCACATGCCCTGATTGTTACCATGTCCCACTCCATCAAGGGGATTCACCTTCGGTTAGACTGGGTTTAAATGTATAATAAACATGTTTGTATGAAGTTTGTATGCCGTTATTAGTGTCTGCACCCTTAATCCTACCCCACAGGCTGCGATCTCCCCAAACTAATTATGCCATGTCTTCATACTGCGGCTGCTCCTTTCTCAAACACACCACACTGTGCTGATACAGACACACTGCTCACCAGAGCTTCTTGCTTTCCTCCTCACTCTTCTTTTCCTTCCTCTCTATGTCTCTGAATTATGCATGCTGATTCTATCACTCATACTCTTCCAAAGACTTTTTCTGCCGGCAATTAGTGATATTGAGGGACTGCAGAGAGAGAACACATCCCTTCTGAACAACAGATTTACTTTTGATTTGGGAAAGCAACTGGAAATGTGTTTGTAGGTTTAAGGGTTTGTTTTGAGTCATCATTAAAAGCGGACTCAGATCAGGTTAAGTTACCTCTGAGTGATTGTGCTTTCTGAATCTTTCTTTTTTGTGAAATGCAGAATGTTTATGAAATGTCATTTGAAAGCAATACACACATATTGGAGTGCAGGCTTTATAGAATAATCATCCCAGTGGTGTTATATACATCAAGTGACAACTTTCTGCCAAACTGACGTTGCTGAAAATTATTTTTGATTTGCTAATTAGGTTTATTATTATTTAAGCAAATGCCTAGATTACATATTTATATGGTCAGTTGTGTATTCCAAAAATGCACTCAACTATATTTCATCAGATTTCCAAAAACTCTTTTCACCCAGCAACATGTCTGTAATATTTGGTTTTGTATTGATTTCTCACGAATGTCTCCATGCTTTCCTGAGGAAAAATAAATGATGCAAATGTGCAACAGTGGTTCTCAAATGGTGAACTGCATCCCAAAAATGAAAAACTGGTATGTTTTATGGGGTTGTGGACAACTGGGTGGGGGGTTGGTGGGGGGCACATAATACAATGGGTATAGAAAACAATCGCAACCCTTTAAAATAATTGTTTTACTTTGCAGCCTGAAATGAACATGCACACAGTTTTTGTTTTATCCAGCAGTTTTTACTCAATGCAAACACCAACAAATATAACATAACATATATACAACAAACCATAACATGAAAATAACTAAATAAAATAAGCTATTATTTTCTATACCCAGTGTAAAATGCAACTTTGGGTGCAAATGAATGAGTCACAAGGTAGAAATTAGTCAGATTGGACAGATACCAACATGGAAGGGTTGCTTAATGTGCCCTCATCCTAAAAGCCATTAACAAAACCATGCAAAGTAAAAGTAATTAGCATTTTAAGTGAGTATAAACCTGAGGCACATTGACCACAATGTGTGACATTCATCACTGGCTGCTGAAAGCATGAAACCATTATAATTCAATTGACCTTCAGACACAAAAAATGGGTTTTGTAAAATTTGAGTTTCTGAGTTCATGGTATAACTTTTATGTATCTCAGTGTTTGATTTTAATAGTTTATCTATTTATTTATGTTTGTACATGAAATAATTTTGGGTAATAAAGCCAAACCTATTTAAAACCACTGCTGCATAGGACATGAGTGAAGATTTCAGGAGTTATTTAAATGATTTGAACCATCTTTTCATAAGCTCAGTCGAATTTGTAGTAATTGAATCTTCCACCTGAGGGCAGTGCTAAATAATTTAAGAGTATTAAATTATAGTACCATCAATTAACAAAATTAGTCATCATACCACTTTCTTCCTTACAGCATGAGGAGAATACAAAAATACATGTATCTGTAGAGATATAATTTTAATTATTGTGCATTTTTTTAGTCGTTGATGGTCTCTTGGATACTGCACAACATTTCTCAAGGCTATCTAGAGGAAAACATAAAATAGTGGTAGAACACATAAAATAGAGATTATTTAAAAAAAAAAAAAACAATTATCTGGCCCCTTTCAGCAGGATTTTGACAGTGTAGCCCTGGGCGAGTCTCCTTTCTATTGCTATAGCTTTGTTATTTATAAAAGAAGAGGTCGTGTATATTGTACTTGTGTTGAAAATGTGTGTCTAAAAAGAAATCAGCGGAATCTCAGAAGGCACATAAAATAAGGTGTGCCACAGTATTACAGAACTGATGTGAAATTCATAAAAAATGCACCAAGTGCTAATGGTAAGGCAGATGGAGAAGAGTGTGTTAAAATTAAGAATCTGTCATCATTTGCTCAGGAGAAACTCTGAAGAGTATTGGTCGCTATTTTGTTATGCTTTCACAATGAGAACTGAAGCTTAAAACAGAATGCTAAAACATCAAGAGTGTTCCATATGACTCATTGTGTATTGTCTATAAGTCTTCTGAATCATATGTGAGAAACAGACTCAAATGAAAGGCTGCATCTGAAATTGCATACTTCCCGACTATGTAATTGGCAGAAAACAGTATGTGAGTAGTACTGTATGCCCGATTTCACAGTATTCATAAAATAGATGAATTACATGCTTCCGGGTGAATTACTGTTTCCAGCGAGATTCTGAAGTGTGCATCCAATGAATCCTGTTCACAGAATTTGTCTGAATGATTTATTCAAGAATTTGACTAGTTAGTGAACAGTAATTATTTCTTCTAATTTTTATTTAATTCATCTTTTGTATTCCACAGAAGAAAGTTAATCATTCTGGTTTGGAAGGAGTAACGGAATTCATTTTTTTTGGGTTTAACTTTTCCTTTAAATAGCTGACTCTTTCTGTATCTGACATGTAACATTATTATTAATTTCTCTGTAAGTCCATAATTTCCATAAGGGTAGAATTAAATAAAAATTTGCACAGCAGTTCACATTAAATGCAGCATTGATCTACACCCAGTATGCATGAATATAAGTATGAGGGAGAGTTGGAAACTCACAAATGATCCATAATTATCTCCTCTCTGCAAATGATCTGCACTTGATTTCCTGCTGTGGCTGTAAAAGTCTGAAGTTATGGACAGTGTTTGTGAATATACACAGTAGAGAAACCTACACTTAAACTAAGATCAAGACGCTCATAGCAGATGGCCTGCATATTGTGTTCGTTTGGGAACTGATTTTTTACAGATCTATAACGCTCTTTGCCTACTGAATCACTTGAAATATCAGATTGTGGATTTCAACATGCTGTTATGTGCAGGGTGTGAACATGAGATGTTTATTTGTTAGTATAATTTTCCAGTCGCATCAGGATTTTATTAAAGAACGTGCAGCACAGAACCCATTGGGAGGTCCCACCATCACACAATGCCACATGGTAAATAAAGATTCGAAGCTGCGATATCAAAGCCTTCCCTCACTGCAGTCTGCATTACCATGGGACATCTAAATAAATCTGTGCAGCGCTTACTGTGAGGAAACAAGAAAGCCTCATTACATTTTTTTTTTTATATAAATAGATACATCTTTTTTTTGCTAGTTCTTTTCCACTGTAGGTGATCCCATTTGCCACAATGATCTCAGGGCTGCATGTAATGCAAACAGGCCTCGCAATTTCTCCGTCTGTTGAGTTCTTCTCATGTGCTCATTTACGTTGGGTTTTCATATGCTCTCATAATGTAACAGCTGGCCCAAAGGTTTTCATTTTTTATTGATGTGCTTTAATAACATATTCCCTACTGCATGCAGTAGCATAATTTGTTTCTTTGGTTCGAAGGCATCTATCAGTTCTCTATGTCCCATATGTGCAATGCTTTTCCTCTTGAGAATCCTAAAACTGTTACTGTTGACTTTAATTCCAGCACCTCGGGCTCTGCAGTTCACTCTTGAACTCAAAAATGATCATCTCTAGATACAGTGTGATAGTGTCGTTGAAGGAGTTCAGTGATTCAAATTAAAGGAAAAAGGTCAATATATTGCATTTGTCTTTGAGGTAAAAGTTATCTTTTGGAGGTAAATGCAAGCAAGGCTCTTAGTACAGAGCTGCTTCTGAAAACTTCCTTACCCCACCTTGGGCTGGTCTTAGCTGGATTTAGAGAGATATTGGACATTTCGTCAGGCTTAGAAACCTATGAGATGTACATTTTTCATCTCTTTTTCTTCCTTTCTTGTGGACTTTTTTCTGATTCCTGAGAAATTTCAATTAGTCTATATCACATTCATTGATAGGTATAAGGTATGTACTGTATATGCATGCAGATGGAGTCTGTCCATACTAGCCACTTTGTACTTCAGCACATTTATTATAGGTTTGAAGGGAATGAAAGCATGTCAAATAGCACAACAAACCAAATCTTAATTCCTCACCTGGCAACAAGAGTAGACACATTTAGGTGGGCTGTGCCTGATAAAACATTCTTATCTGAGTCTTATCACTATGCCGGAATCAGAGCAGAACTCTTTGTGGAGAATATATCAGGATCTCTTCCAACTCCTCCCAATTGGAGCATCCATGATGGCCACTCAGACTGTGTGGAGGCCAAAGCCATCTGTTGCTCAAGTGTTAGTAATTTCCTCACCAGGCCTGTCAGCTGGAGCACTGCCTTGATTGGGCAATTCTGTTGCTCATGGTAAACCAGCAGGATGTCGCTGCACCTGGGCCCTTTCTGTACACAATTACCATTTTTAGTCAATGGTGGCACAGAGAAATCACCAAGTTAATTTAGTGGTGTAAGTGCTTCCTCATGTATTTTAACTGTACTCATTATACCAGCTTCAAATGTTAGAAATTCCAGCTGTAAATTATTATTACATTATTATTGGTGTTGCTGTCAGTCTTATTGTTACCATCATGTACCGTAAGAAGTGAGTGATGTCTCTGTTCTCCAGCTGATCTCAACAAGAGATTGATTTCTAAATGAAAGCTGTGTATTGCTGTGATTCTTTGAGTTGTTAAATTAAAGCAAAGACCTCAATTTTTTTTTTATAACTAATAAATTATTTATTGAGCAAGTTCATAAGACATCAGTGTTCAAAACTGTCTCCTTACCTTACTCAGATTCCCAACTGTAAGCTTCTAATAAATTTGTATCTTTTGAGTTGTTTTTCCTGGAAATGTCAGTTTGATGTAATTTGTCTTTGCGTGGTCACGTCACTTCTGTAAACAGAAAGAAGAAGACCCGGCTACTGTATTGTGGTTAATTATTTATTTATTTTTCTGCTGGGATAACATTTCAGTAGCTCAGTACGTAGCTATACAGTAGCTAACATTAGTGCCCTTGATCGCTTAATTAAGACAGGTGTTGCATTAATTTCTTTCTGTCTTTTTTCTCTCTTGTTTTTATATTAAGTCCCTATAAGACAAGTAATTTCACTTGGTGGCCATCCATTTTTGAGATGCCTCTCAGGCATGCAAGTGCAGCTCCTATTTCCTTCAATAGGGAAACATCAAATTCTCCAAAACTGTTCATCAAGCTAACAAGTAAATTTCATATTTGAAATCACCAGTAAAATCTGACAACAAATAAATTCTCATAAATGTTGTTTCTTTTTCTCAAATATCATAACATTTTTTTATTTTTGTTTCTTTTTTTTTTTTTTTATCAGACTAGACCAGTCAGTGTGCATGCACAGTCCCAAGCACATATGCTCAGAACCCTGATGTTTCTATAGCACCCAGAGACTTCTAATGGCAGCTGCAGTAATGTGATGACTTTACAGATTAGTAACTGGCTCTTTTATTCAGAAAGTGGTGCTTTCTTCTTTAGAAAGGCCTTATTGAACATGGCATTTTTCCCCATTTGGGGAATTTCCCCATTCCATTAAAAAAGACTGAAATTTCAAATCATAAAGTTACACTACAAATTGCGGTCATAGAGCAAGCCTTTCACTGATTGTTTATAGCTTGACAAAAGTTACACCCTGTAAATCGCAAAAATGTTCATGGGGGATAGGAATAAGGTGGATACATTTGACTCGTCTTGGGTATTCAATACATTTTTGTGAAGCAGACATCACGCTGCGTTCTGGGAAACTTTGTAGTTTATCTTCCATACTGGGAGGATCACACTGGTTTACCGGCCACTGAGTTTAGGCCAGTATTTTGATTTTCTGTTGTGATTGTGAAAAAAATGTCACCATTATTTGTCTTTCATGCTGCATCAAGAATTGCAATAGAGGCTCAGATCATCGTTCTGAGAGAAAACTGGACAATGTAATACATTTTTTTTATTTTTTTTTCTAAAGGGAGGAAAACACTTAATTTATTATTATATAATTTAACACTTAAGTAATTAAATGCATTGCATTCATATTCTGGGTTCATCTGCATGTCTTTAAACATCACTTTCTTAGTACCCTACATCAAGCCAGCATTTAAAAAGGCTACAAAACAATAACAAGCTCCCTGGGATTTATCTTTGGCTTGATTTTGGTTGTTTAAATAAATATAAAAAATAAAATACAGTGTGTTCATGTCTGTCCTCTAAATGTGACCCACAAGTCTATATAACATACCTCATGCAATTAAGGGAAAATATATATTTGATCCCCTGCTGATTTTGCACGTCTGCCCACTTACAAAGAAATGTCTTTGTCTGCAATTATATGGCAGGTTTATTTTAACAGATAGAGACAGAATATCAACCAAAAAAAAAAAAAAATCTGGCTCCCACAGATTGGTTATGTGCCCATATGGAACACAGATTAGTCCTGTCACTTTAAGAAGTTACTCCTAATGTCAGCTCATTAGGTGAATAAGACACCTGTCCACACAATCTGTATCTTCCATTCCAACCTCTCCCACCACCATAGCCAATAAAAAATTACTGTCAAAAGATGTCAGAAACAAGATTGTAGATCTGCTTGAATTGGCAATAGCAGAGGTCTCCAACCTTTTTTACCCTACGGACCAATTAAGTTTGGAAATTATATATATTCAACACATGTTCACATATAAATGTTTATTTTAAGGGATTTTATTATTATTATATAGATTTTTTTGTCATTCTGAGTAAATCAATACTAAATCATATATTTTTTTAATTCATTAATCGATTTTATTCATTCTGTTGTTGTTTTGGAATTATACGTAATACATTGACTTATACCGGAATTTGTTTCTGGAAGTTCTCCCAGCATCTGTGCCTTAGGACAGCTACATTGGTGTAGTCTTTGATCCACGTCATATAGCACATCAAAGCTGGGCTGAAATGAAAAGCTAAGCTCAACTCCATCTAGCTCACTGAGAAAGAGGAATTTATATATTCTCTGCACTCTGATCTGAACCACATGACCATAAGCACCAATGTATACAACACTAAAAGTATAGAAAATCACTCACAATGACTTTTGTGGGGTGACACTTGATGAATCATCATGGGATGTGAACAAAAGACCATTCTAGTTTCAAATCTTTCAATTGTAGTTGTGCTGACGGAGCACATGGGTGGCACAGAGCGGGAATAAAGATCAGCTTTACTATGATTATAAAAATGATTCAAGGCATCCTAAAAGGATATAATGTGAGCAGAGCTTCAGCTGAAAATGTCTTCTTCTCAGAGCTTCTGACCGTATTTTAGTGTTCCAAAAAGATGACAGTGGGGGCGGGATGGGTGGGGGCTTTGCCCAATACAGTATAGCAATTTGTATTTTATTATTTGTATTTTTATAATAAATCAAAATAAAACACATCGATATAACAGAAAAGAATAGATAATGCTTGTCTTAGAAGGTCATTATTTATAATACATAAAAACAAAAATAAGTAAAAAGAATAGACAAAGAACAGAGAATGCTAGTGTTAAAAGCTCTTTATACTAGTGCTAGTGTTAAAAGTAATTAGAATTTAAACAGAAATATAATAGAAAGTGCAAATGTTAGAGGGTATTTTTTTAAATACAAAAAAAAAACAGATAAAATCAAAATAGCAATTGAAGAGAGCTCTAAATTTAGAACGTCAAATGAAGATGAAAAACATGTGGGGCAGGTCATTCCACCAGAAGGGAACATTTAATGCAAGTTTTGTATTATTTCAAACCTTTAAATCACATAGCCCAATTCTGTGGAAGAGCGGCTTGAGTCAGATTTGACTGATCTCAGGTCAATAATAAGAAGAGACTGACAAGACCATCCTGGAGTATTTGCTGTTCAACAGATCCTGAACTCATTGACAAATCTTGTAAAAAAATGTTCCCACAGAGTGTGTGAGTTTGCAAAATTGAAAGTGAAAGTAAAAAGCACAAACGCTCATTCAAAAGAGATTTAAATAGTCCACATACAGACAGCAGCTCCCTGAAGCACCAAAATTATACTCAATATAAGAATGTTTAAAGGAGTGGACATGAGAATCACGGGAGCAAAACAAGTGTTGCGGGAGCAGGCAGCAATGGTCAGAAATTCAATGGGAGCAGGACTAAGAAAACAGACGAATCCCAGACATTTTAGGTAATTAAGAAATCTTAGAAAAATGTATTTACTTATTTATTTATTTATTTATTTTGCTTGAAAATTATTGACTTACTCTTTTGCCATTAGTTTTGAATTCACATTTGTTCCAGGAACTCAATCTTGCTCCTATCTCTTATAGTCTCACACCTTCCTCTCTCCTCTCACACCTTCTTCATCTCTCAGATGTCAGCCAATGAGAGAGTGTTATGAAAAGTGTATCCTTATCTAAGCCAAGAGAGACTCAAATGGAACTGAGGAAAGGGAAGCAAGATCATGGATTTGTGTGACAAATGGAAGCAGACAAATCTGAGATGCTTAGAAAGAATTGGATTATCACGTTGAGACAAACAAGTGAACATTTAACACTTTAAGACATCCTTTTTACATGTTACATGTACTTAATATTATAATAACAATGAATTATGCTTAAATACATGCAAGTATCCCTAAACCAAACCCAAATCCAAAATAAATGTATAATTACACGGTAACACCTGAAAATAAACGGTACATTTTTTTTTATTATTATTATTTTTACTCTCTTTTGTGTGTGTGTCTCAAATACACTTCTGAATAGTTAAAGTACAACTTATGGTAAGACAAATAAATGATTATTCAATAATATGTTTAGGGTAATAATAATAGTTATTAACTTTATTCTCATTGGTTTAAGAGATAAAATAGTTTGAGGCCTAACTTTCTCTTCTGTCTGGTTCAACAAGAAACGAACCATAAAAATATTAATCCAGCATCAAAATAAGCATTTGAAGGGCTTATGACTGAATAAAATGCTTCACAATGGGAATTGTGTTCACTTAACCATATCAGGAGCTCAAAAATAGAAGTTAATGGACCTTTGGCTTTTGAACATAAATAGAAAAACAAAGAAATAGACTAAGCTGGACTTAATGAGAGTGCTAATGCAGCCATAATTCCTAGAGCCTTAGAACTATCATGGGAAAAAAGTAGATCAGTGTGTGTGTGTGTGTGTGTGTGTGTGTGTGTGTGTGTGTGTGTCTGTGTTTGTGGCCTTGCAGGTTGCTAATACTATATCTTCATTGCATCTTTATTTAGCCTGTACAATATGTTAAAATAAATTTTCACTACAATTTTTATGTTTTGCATTCATTTAATGTTATTTTATTTAGCATATTTAATTAGATATTTGATAGCACATTTAATTTTGCTTTAGATACACATACCTTAGCATCATTTTCTATAGTTATTTTAGTTAAATGTTTTGGTATTTTGAACTAGACTTTTCTCTCTCTCTCTCTCTCTCTCTCTCTCTCTCTCTCTAATTAGGAGTTTAAATTAGTAACAGAACTTTTGTTCGGTTGTAACATTTAATGCAACAGCTACGATATAAGAGCTGCTGATTCAGACATTCTGGTCACTTGACATTCACCACACTCATTAGATTATTCCGATTATGCATCAGGAGATGTGCTGCTTTAGGGATCGATTAGGAACAATGATAAATCACTTCCTCTGGCTGCTTCCCCACCTGAGAAAAAAGTTGTTACCGTTAAGCTGTTTGAAAGTTTAGTACCGAATTGTTGCATCTGATGCTCTACAATGGAAAAGTAACATATGAGGCAAAGATTTGCAGACCAGAATACTGAGCTAGCCAAGCTCATATGCAACCTGTTTTAAAGAGCTGTATGGTTGTATTTAATCGGTTCTTTCTCCCAAGCGCTTTTACAACTCAACCACTGCTAGACTGATTTCAAGCTTGACAGATTTCAATTTATTCCTTTGATAGATTCCGTTCGTCCCCACAGCAGGAGCAACACATGTCTATATCTAATATAGAAGCTTCTGGAAAAAAATAGGTGGGCTTCATTTTAAAGGAAGGGGTTTGACATAAGCAGACCAAATACATGTGACTATCCGGTGATAAAAGGTAGAAAGTGAAGATCACTGAATTGTAAAGAATGCTTGGAGTGTTTGAGGTCCAAGTATAATACAATGTTTCTGAAACCCACAAAGGGATTTGAAACCACAGACAAACACAATTTAAGAAGAATCCGAGTATTTTCTGGTTGAACCAAACAAATATTTCAGTATGATTTTTAATAGGTGTGTCCAGTTTTATGAAGTGTAAAAACTGCATTAACTGGCTAGCAAACCTGCTGCCAGTATTTTACTGTAAAGTTTATGGGTATTCTTTTTACAGTATGGTATATGATGCCTGGCTGTGTATTTTTTTGATTAGATATTATTACAATAAATAAAAAATAAAAAATAAAAAAATAAGGGATTTTGCCGCCCTGGGATCAATTCATACTTGAAGTACAACATTCATATTTTTGTGAGTCCTCAGCAGTCAGCACAGTCCCAGCTGAGCAACAGACAGTGTCTCGCCAAAACACTTGAGTGAGTGAGAATTTTGTAGTGTCTTTTCAATGCTTTATTCATCCATCCATGTGTTTTAATGATATTAACTGATGTTTTTTTTTTTTTTTTTTTTTTTTTTGACAAGATAAAATTTTCAAGATTCACTTGCTACTCAACCACAGCCTTAATCTCATCATTTATTCAAAAATAGGAACTCTGAAATCCAAACAGTTTTGATTACCTTTGACGTATAAGTAATAAATAAATACATTTTATGTTGCCCAGAGGAAAGAAAGTTGTACAATTTTAAAACAAAACGGGGAATTTTCATTATGGAGTGGACTATTTGTTTGCATTTTATTACTATTCCATTAGTTGTCTTTTGTTCTAATTTCTAGCCAATAAAAATTATTATTAATTTATATTGTTTGTTAATGAAAATGCATGTCTAACACTGTAAACCACTCTGTCATTCAACAATGGTGACGAGTCGATAGAACATAGCCTCTAATTTTAGCATGTTAGGATAAAGGGACAAATCCTTGCCCCCTCTGAGATTTCAAACACTACCTTATAGTGATTCATCCCACGCTGACACTGATGCAGTATAGGGCATGTAATGGAAGCTGTAAATCATAGTAGTAATTTCAGTTTAATTACTTTGTAAAATGAGCCATTGTTATCATAAATATTAATTTTAATAGCACAGTCAATCTGCTTTGCAAATATATATACAATTCTTTTTAAGCAAACTACTCAACTGAGAGAAAGCTTTACAAGGCTGTTGATATGGTCTTTTTTTCTTCTTTTTTTTCAGCTGGCAGATTTAATTAAGCTGTATTAATGAAGGTTATATAGCCACACATTGTTACTGTTACAGTCAGCATTGGCAACAATGCAAGTGCTCAAGCAAATTTCGTAATCTGCAAAAATGATGTGCAGAAAAGACTTTGCAGTGTTATATCTGGCTCAAAGATGTAACATTAAGGGAGATGACATGGCGGAATAAAATACAAATAACGAAATATAACCAAAAACAACCACAAAGGTTAGTAGGCATATCAGTAATATCAATCAGTATAAAATGCCGGTGAATGGATGCACAAAGTGAAGTATGGTCAGTGCTAGTGAATGGATTCAAAACCTAATGTAAGGCCACAGAATTGGAGCACGGCTCTGGCAACCTGTTCAACCAACAGAAGAGCAGCAGCCCCGATGAACCTGACCAGGTTTCAATAACAGCCATAATGACAATCAGGTGCACTCCAGTCACACTCCAATCACAAAACCTGCCAAAGAGAAAGAAACCAAAACACCCAAACCAACACAACTCAATCCTAACAGCGGATTGCTTACATTTGGCATCCTGTGAATCACACAAGGTCGATGCAAGCATCACGTCAAGTTGCAGCTCTGGGCTGAAGCCAGGAATTCATCATGCCTTTATATAACCCTCATCAGGGCACGTGATACGCCACACGACTAGGTAAACTTTATAGGGCTGTAAGAAAGGTCACTTTTTGGGTACTAACTCAAACTCTGCAGTTAGAGACCATGGGGACTGTGATTTCGGTATGCTGATGTATTTTGCTTTCCTTGGGCAGTTTATGTACAGCAGTGAGTGACATTCATTTGGTCTGGCACACTGTTCACTGTCTCCTGCATCGCTGTAGCACTGTGGCGGGAGTGCATTATTTGATAGATGTGCCGAGGAGAGACTGTAAAAACATGAGCTGTGACAACACTTAACTGTCATTGCTCTTAAGTTTTTCTTCCAAGACAGGAAAAAAGATGAAATGATTGTCCCTGTGCAATGAATGCCTTTGAAATGAATGCCTGTGCTCTTAAACAAATGAATGTGGCCATATGAATATGCATGGGTTTTTACATGGACACTATGTCTGTTTAATGCCACCACATCTTGTCGATGCCAGCCCAGTCCATCAAATTATTACACACCCACCAAACTGACCAGCACAGTGGTTCGGCTCGATATACTAAAGCTCGTTCATTATTTTCTTCTATACTGTTGTTTGAACAACACAGGTTTCCTTTCCTCCAGCAGCAGGTCTGGGCAGTTGTAGGGTCAGGCGCTCCCCTCATAAGCAGGAGGCTAAAGGCTGGATGAGACTTAATGAGCTGTCGCAGTCAGCTGCCCGACATCCTCCAGGCCTGCACACGCTCGCTCTCTCGCTTTCTTTTTCTTTCTATGACCCTCTACTGTCAGCGGGCCTGGCCTCAGAATCAATTCATCCTACACAGGAAGAGATTGGAGAAGTGGGACAAGACGAAATGGAGGTTGAATCACTGTCAAGCTTCGCTCTGAAATGTCCCTGCAGCTCCCTGCACACTCAAGGGTTTTTGAGAGCTGGGATATATTGAATTTTTTTATTTTATTTATTTATTCATATGTAGAATTTTCAGATATTTTCTGAATGTGAATGCTGTGTTGCAGGGAAATAAATTGTTCTTTTCATTGCGATATTGCTGCTCCATCAGGGTAAACTGGGTTCAAGTCAATATGTTCACTACAAATAAAGCAGAGTGACCCCGGTGGAATCATGCAACATGTGTGCCCCATGTGTAGGCTGTCAGTTTGAGTTGAACATGGTGCACTTTTTATTATAACCACCCCCTCTAATACTGTGTAAAACTGGATGTGTCCCTTATGGTGTTTCTAGTGGTGCTCTAATCATTTTGAGCACTTTGCGAGTGCGCATTTGTGTTTATAGGGCTAAATTATCTCTTTTAGCTCGGTTCATATATGCAGGCTGTCTTAATTTCTACAGGAATTAATAGAACTGCATTTTTATGTTGTGGAATAATCATCATATCATATTCCTATCACAAAATAAAGAAAGGAGTGTCATTTTTTAAATTAGCTTTAGTCAATTTTATCACCATGGTGCAGGTGTAAGGACATCTAAATTTAATTGTTAAAAGTTTTAAAATATAAATTATGTTTGCAATGGCATTTGGAAAATTGCTACGCCGAGCTCCTAGGGCTAAATTAACCCCAGGAGGATAGAGCACATTCCTGCAGGTGCTGATTAGGCCCAATCAAAGGAAGATTAAAATGGGTAAAATAAATAAATTAAATGAAATTGGTAATGCCTCATATAAGCCTACCTTTTCCTTCTTAAATAAAAAATCCAGATGCTGATGTCACAAAATAAGACATTATACAGTTGTTTTAAAAGGGTTGAGATGTCACAGCCTGTAATGAGGTGCACAGGCACAGAGATCTGGGGCTCCCTGCATCCCATGGGAGGACTGAAGAAGGGCGTTTGCTTGGGAAAAGTTTTAATGAAGCTTTAGAACTCTTTTCATTGAAAGTGTTATTTTCAATGCAGGAACTGAACAGGAATCGCATTGAGCAGAAATATGGATGGAAGTCATGTAGTTGGAGAAATTATGTGCTGTGAGTCATTTCTTTTCATTTAAAGCCTCATTGTGATGTGCAATCATGTTAAATGATGGCCATCGGGGTTGAACAATTAATAAATAAAAAATCTGAATAACGATTAAGTCATGTGCAATTAACTAATCATGAAAATGTGGAAACCGTGCTATTGTTTATTTTTTTTTCTGCACTTTTTCTAGACCACTAACCAAATAGGCTTCATAATTTGTTTGATGTTATGGCTGATTATCGATAAAAGGCTGATATAAAAATCATGTACTATTTTGTTTAAAGCTGCAGTATATAACGCTTTTGCTTAAAAATGAACACAAATTTGTTATTGAGTAGTTGCATACAGTAATAAGTGTTCAAATTGGAGTTAGGTGTGATTTTATGAAAATGTATGTCATTTTCAGTGTCATTTCATTCCTCTTTGCATGGTTACATCTGTAAAAAAAAAAAAAAAAAAAAAAAAACCCAGCTACTATGTGGTGGTGGTGTGTGTGTGTGTGTGTGTGTGTGCGTGAGTGCGTGCGTGTGTGTGTGTGTAGCTTTTTATTACAACAGTTGCTTAGAATTTAAACTTGTCATCTTGATGACTGATTAGTATAGTTCTAAACAATCATCATTAACATCTGGTGAACACATTGTCATAACTAAGAAACCTCAAACGGCAGAGAGCCTTCAGTCAAAAAGAGAAAGTGTTCAGTTTGTGCTAAAACGAGTTTTAAAAAAATAACTAAAACTACTAAAACTACTTTTTTCTTTTTTTTTTCTTTTCTCATTTGAGGTAAAATGAGGTCAGTCGGGTAAACTGAGGTCACCGAAACTATTTTCCAAAATTATGTGACCTGATCTGACTGAGCAATCGTTAGATCTAAGTGGCAGAAGCATGATTTTTTTTTTTTTTTTTAAATATATGTTTTTATTTGGTCAGAACAAAAGCGGAAGATATGTTTCTTACTTGTTCAGCTGACATTGTTAGCTGAACAAGTTGATGACAGATTAGAGTAGTAAATAAGAGATGCATTCTGCAGTGTAGACAGCTTTGTTGATTATAACAGGAGTGTTGGTGAGCTCTCTGTGCGCGGACTGTCAGTGAGCTGCCACTGAACCACAGGGCTCAAACAGCCGCATGAGATGTGACTGACATGATGCACATACATGTTGTGACAATTACTTTTCAGCAAGGAGCAGAATTTACAATCCAGATATCAAATAGATGTAACAATACATGGCACCAAATAGCAGTGCTCTGTATGGGAAGTTCTAGTCAGGTTCAGTTGGCATGGATAATATTTTTTTACAGTTAAGAAATGTGTATTTTGCATATTTTAAATTTTAAGTGTGGCCTGAAGCAAATTAAGTGTGTATTTAAGAACACTTTCAGTGCTGGCTGCTATGGGTTTGCTGGAGGATATGAATGCCAAAGACTTCTGTACAGTGTTGGAGATAGAGTGAATGTTTCTATTCAAAATTGAAAGTTGTGTGTCACATGAGAGTATGTTAACAAAGCTGCATCCTCTAAAGAGCACAAGAGGATCCAGTTCAGCAGGATTGCTTGATGGACAGGAGCCCATATGGCAAGTAGAAATGAGTCAGCCTGTGTAACCTTCAGTAAATGTGGAGGAGGAGCTGATTTGAGCTGTAGCCCTCCATTCTGAAGTGTCCAGGAGACTGGTTGAGATTGTAGAAGTGGAAAGAGAAGAAGATATTCAGTAGGGATACAGAGATGTTACCTGGGAAATCTCATTTAAAATAACTAATTTTAAGATAGTTAACCCCAAAATGAAAATTTGTCTAAAATGTGCTCAGCCCTTCAGGCCAATATAGATGTAGATGAGTTTGTTTCCTTATATGAGCAGAACTGAGAAAATTTAGCATTTCATCACTCTGCAGTGAATTGGTGAGGAATGAGAGTTTATTGTCAGATAAAAACATTACAATAATACACAAGAAAAAAGAAACAACTCCATTCTAAGGTTAACATCTTTTGAAAAAAAAAAAAAAAAAAAAAACATATAGTATTTTTTTTCTTTTTCTTTTTTAAAGTAGGCCTCCTGCTATATTAGAAAAGTCTAATATAATTTGGTTTGCAAACACCTTAAACAGATAAGGTGCTTTTTACAGCAGTGTTCCTTTCACATAGAAGCAGTAAAAATATTTATTGTAGCCAAAATCTCAACTTATAACGTTAATGTAATTAAATATAAAACAAGCCATTTGTCACTGTCAGGACATTAATGTTTTTATACAAAATATTATAGTTTTTTATCAAAAAAACAAACAAAAACAACTTATGCTCAGAGTCCAGATCTTCGATCATGACATCTTCCTATTAGAGACCTGTACGATCGCGGGACCCATCACAGCAGAGTGTGGCTTGGGACATCACTTGATGTGCGGGTAGGGACTCCTGTGTGCGGTATACAGGAAAATAATTAGTGTGTGCTCACAATCTTAACCGTGCCGGAGTGCATTTGACCCCCAAAGCCTGGCTCGTTTGACTAGTGTGATTGTTCCGTTTAGGAGTCCCTAGCTTTTGCAATTTTTACACATATTATTAAAATCTTTGTTTTATTTTTTGACTGAAAAACACTTTGTATACAGTGTACTCAGCATACAGTTTATGGATTGGTGGACCTGCATGTAACATCTATCTTACAATCTTACGATCTTTATCGTACAAAGCGTATTGTAGGAATAAAGAACAACATTAATAATTAGTGATGACATTTATTTGTCTTCACTTTGTTCTTCTGAATGGAATACATTTCCCTTCACAATTCCTTGGAGAAAATACACTTATGAATATGAAATTCATAGACGCTTCATTCTGCAGAATTTTCAGTAGCTTGATATGAATACTGAAACTGTGTCCCAAACTTATTTGGATGAACACTTTATTTATTTATTATTTCTACTGGAAATTCACTGAATATTGTTTGCTGTTTTTTAAATGCATGAATGAAATAAAATAGAACCCAAACAAACATTGTTTTAGGATAAACACATCATCACATCTCTGCAGAATTGCAAAATGATGGAACTTAAAAATAAGTTTAAAATTGTGAAGGTGTAGAGAGGACTCAGACGGTGTAGGTGACGTGTAGTGACGATTACGGTTCTTTAATAGAATCAAAGTCTGACCACAGGTAATCCAAACAGAAATAGAGAACGAAAAACTGAAGAAACCCATTGGCTTGGTATAATAACGTGAACACAAAACTTCTCTGTGGCAGGGGTGACCAGAGGACTGGAGAGGCGGAGGCACTCATAGCTCATGAAGGAACAAACAGTCGGAGAGCACAAAGCAGTTAAACTGTTGCTGTCTTTAGCAGGTAAGGTCCTGTGGATGCACAATGATGAGCACAGAGTAATTCCAGCAGTGGAAGTTATATCATAGCACACCCTGATAAGACAGGACAGGACAGAACAGGATTGATAGAGATGCTGGTCAATACGCAACTGTGGCATCAAACAATCTGACAACAAGACGGAGAAAGAGAGGGTTATAAGAAGCCAAGATAATGAGACAGGATGAGGAAAAGGTGGGGAGGAACTAGCCAAATGGAAAGTGAAAACAGCTGTCAGTAATGACACAGAGTGATGGGGAATAGAGTGAGTGAGTAACCAGCATAGGGAGACAGAGAAAGAGACAGGATCATGATAGTACCCTCCCCTCAATGAGCGCCTCCTGGCGCTCCCGAAGGGGACCTCTGGCGAGACCGGAGGAAATCATCAATCAGCGAGGGGTCCAGGATGTCCCGGGGGGAAAGCCAGCTTCTCTCCTCAGCACCATACCCCTCCCAATCAACCAAATATTGATGCCCACGACCCTGACTCCGCAGGTCCAGTATCATGCGGACAGTGTAGACAGGGGAACCCTCAATACGAATGGTGGAGGAAGACGAGTGAGGGGGTGAGCTGTTAAAAGGTTTTATGCAAGAAACGTGAAATACAGGGTGAATGCGACGAAAATTAGGTGGCAGACCAAGCTTGACGACAGGGTTAATCTTGACTATGCGGAATGGTCCAATAAAACTGGGTGCCAGTTAACGAGACTCAGATTGGAGAGGTAAATTGGAAGTAGAAAGCCACACTCTCTGACCAGAAACACGAGACCTATTGGCTGCAATGCTAATGCGCCCTCTCGAATGACAAAAGGCACATCTTACCCTTCTCCAAGTTCACTTGCAATGACTGATGAACGTTTGACGGGCAGACGGGCAGTTAAAATCGGTCTCCTGAGACGAGAATAAAGTGGGTTGACAACCAAGGCAACATTGAAAGAGTGAGAGACCTGTGGCAGAAGATGGGAGAGAGTTATGAGCATATTCAGCACAGGCAAGTTGTTCTGCCCAGGACGCGGGGTTATGAAAGGCTAGACTGCGGAGAATGTGGGCTACAATTTGATTGGCCCGTTCGTCCTGACCATTAGTCTGGGGGTGAAAACCCGAGGAAAGGCTGGCGGTAGCACCAATGAGGCAGCAGAACTCTTTCCAAAACTGCGAGGTGAATTGGGGACCCCTGTCGGTCACGATATCGGTGGGCAGCCTATGAATCTTGAACACATTATTAACCATAATCTGGACATAATCCTTGGCAGAGGGGAGCTTTGCGAGTGGAATTAAGTGAGCAGACTTAGAAAAATGGTCAACTATGGTCAAGATGACAGTATTAAAAGCTGGGGGGGGGGGGTGTAATAAAATTGAGAGCTAAATAGGACGGGTGAGAAGGAATAGGTGGCGGCCGTAGAAGGTGGGGAATTGCCCGCCTTGGTCTGGGCACAGACAGAGCAGGAGGCAATGAAATGACGTGCATCACGGCCTAAGGTCGACCACCAGAAACGCTGACGGATAAATGCGATCACACCCCGGACGCCGGAATGAGCAGTTAATTTGGATCAATGAGCCCACTGAAGGATGGCTAGGCATGTGTGCACAGGGACAAAGAGACTGACCCTAGGGCATTCAATCTCTTAGCGGAACGGATATATTCCAAATTACGATGGTCAGTCCAAACGATAAAAGGGACGGTGGAGCCCTCTTAACCACTGTCGCCATTCACCCAACGCCAGGCGGATGGCAAGCAGTTCGCGATTACCGCCATCATAATTACATTCTGCAAGGGAGAGACGGTGGGTAAAGTATGTGCATAGGTGTATCTTGCCATCAGAGTCTGAACGCTGGGAAAGAACGGCTCCCACCCCCACCTTGGAGGCATCGACCTCGATGATAAACTGTCTTGTGCTATCCGGAGTGAGAAGGATGGGAGCGGAAGTAAAATGAGTCTTTAGATGGTCAAAGGCCACCTGAGCAGACTTTGACCATCTGAAACTGGACCTAATGGTGGTCATGGCGGTAAGCGGTATGGCCATTTTGCTAAAATTGCATATAAAGCAACAATAAAAATAAGCGAAGCCGAGAAAGTGTTGTAACGAGACAAGAGAGTCAGGAACGGGCCAGTCGGCAACAGCCTGGACCTTAGGAGGGTCCATACTGATCCCCTAAGCAGAGATGACAGAACCCAGAAATGTTAGAGAAGATACATGAAAGGAGCACTTCTCCGCTTTGACAAATAGTCAATTCTCAAGCAAGTATTGATGGACGTGGGGGACATACTGAACATGAATTTGGAGAGAGGGCGAGAAAACCAATATGTCATCGAGATAGGCAAAGACAAATAAATTGAGCATATCCTGAAGGACGTCATTGATAAGAGCCTGAAAGATGGTGGGGGCATTAACCAATCAGAAGGGAGGAACCTTATATTCAAAGTGTCCGAGGGGCGTGTTCAAGGCGGTTTTCCACTCGTCCCCCTCTTTAATACGCATGAGATGATAACCGTTAGGGAGGTTGAGCTTGGTAGAGACCTTTGCCCCCTGTAAAATCTCGAAGGCCGAGGACATCAGTGGCAAGGGGTAGCGATTCTTAACAGTGATGACTTTCAGCCCCTGATAATCTATACAGGTGCGCAACGACCCGTCCTTTTTCTTGACAAAAAAAAAACCCAGCGTCGGCAGAAGACGAGGACGGAACGATGGTGCCGGCTCTAAGGGATTCAGATAAATAATTCTCTAAGGCCTCTCTGTGGTTACCAGAAACTATAAGAGTCAATGGAATAGTCTCCTTCTGTACTCTAGGTATGGAACTGCCATATAGGGCAAAAAGAGGGGTGGATTCTCTTAAGTGTGTTAGAGGAATACCTTGCTGAAGCACCCATTCCTCATCAACAAAATTTCCCTCTGCCCCAGAGTCGATCAAGGAGGAGCAGAAGGCCTACAACCCAGCCCAATGGAGATGTGCCGGAAGTGCCAGGTTTAGCCAGAGATGGTGCTCCTGGATCACAAGAGTGGACATCACCTTCCCAAGGACCACACCATGACTTCTGTTGCCCAGAGGGTGAAGTCAGTTGCCATGCGCAGCCCCTGCATTAAACTCGAGTCTGTACTACCCTAGAGCATTTATTTGAGGGCCCTTTGCTTCGTGTACCTGCTGGATCGCCATGGCATGCAGGGCAGAGGCAGCCTGGCCCACAGCACTGTAAGCTTTGGCAGCGAGAGCCACCGACATTACAGGATTTGGAATGGAGATGTGGACGATTCTTCAAATTATGGCGTTTTGCTGGCACAGGTGCACTGCAACCACTCTCTCCACCTGGGAAATATCTACATATATCCCCTGGCTGCCCCGCCATCAAGGGTAGTGAGGAAAGAAGAGAAAGATGAGCGGCATCTGGACATAAAAGGGGCTGTCCACGACTTCATGACCTATTCATGCACCTCCTGGAAGAAAGGAACCAGAGAAAAACATGGCTTTGAGACTCGTTCTGTGCCAAGAAACCAATCATCCAGCCGTGAGCACTCAAGGCTGCCCAGGTAAGCATGGCCAACAGCTCTGGGTCCGAATCGGCAGTGGTGGAAGCACCCAAGGGGGCAGCCCTGCAGGATCTTCATCCTCAGAGGCTGATAGCCCAACTCCAATCTTGCAATCGACATCTGATTTTCTGGCGGCGCACCGAATGACATGCTGGGACTGCCACAAGATGACCAAGCAGAATCATCCGGTGGCCGCACAGGACATGTGCTGCAGGAAAACTGAGCTCTCACTGTCACCCTCAAATCTCCCATAGCACTAACCGTCAGTCCTCTGTTAGTGGCAGAGATAGTGGGAAGGGTAGTGACAGATGGGTCTGCTCCACTGCCCTTGAGGAGAGATAGACACGATCACAGTGATGCCACGTTCATACACCCACAATAGACGCATGACTCATCCTTGAGCGCCGTTTTAGCTTGTTGAAGGCCTAGAAACTAAAGACAGCAGTTGTGGCTTTCAACATCGTCCGCTATTTTTGGAATTGTCTGCTATTTGCTCTTTTAGGAAAACTCCTCTCTTAGTTAAAGTGCCAAAGGGAATTGCTCGCTTGAAGGGTCACCGCTGTTTGCACCATGATGCCAACCAGAACAGCTCCTCTCTCCAACACAAAGATGACATGCATTGTGGAAATGCTTTATTCATACATACACTTGGCTCAGAAGAAAAAAAATCTAATGAGTGGATGCATGCTGTCCCCTTATAAACCCTTGTTCATTGGAGTGGCTCAGCATGCAAAATCCACTAGCCAATTTTCACTGGCGTTTGCCTTTAACTCAGAGATGATTGGGCTCCTAAGTTAGACCCTTAATGTCATCACAACATAATTCAAAGTGACCAACAGATAGGGAAACTTTTATGCCCCTATATAAGGGAACATGGAAGAAGCATTCAAATCGAATTATCACATCCTATACCATATTTTACTATTGTACATTAGCTCTTTTAATTATCACAGTAGATTTCTTTTATATATATATATATATATATATATATATATATATATATATATATATATATATATATATATATATATATATATATATATATATATATGTATATGTATATATATATATATATATATATATATATATATATGTATATATATATATATATATATATATATATATATATATATATATTATAAAATGCATACGTGAAAGCTGCCAGATACAGGGAAAGAGGCTTGCACAACATAATTTAATGGACTGTGAGTAGTGAGTCAGAAGCTTCAGAAGAAAATTGACATGAAAATACCAATAACTAGGTCTACTAAGTCAGGTCCTCCAGTGATATGCATATAGATTGTGTTGGAAACTCAGAAGTGAACACCAGGAGACTCCTGGGTATCTTCAGTAGGACTCTTTATTAAGAATGTGCAACGTGGCGCTACAGTCATCAAAAGTCTACCTAAGGCAGTGATACATTGTAGTTTATATACATTTACTGACCAGTGCTTAGAAATGGAGACAATGAACCTGGGTGACGACCTTGAAGTATTCAGGTATAGCAATATGTTCCCCATTCCCCTGTCCTAATCCAATCAACATAACTACTCAAAGACTAAGGCAGAGCCACCAGGGGCGGGTCTACGTGGTGGCCAGGGGGGCACCGGCCCCCCCAGAAATTCGATTGGCCACCCCAGGTGCCCCCCCTATAAGATGTCTTGTGATTGGTTCATTTTATGGCCAATCATTTTATAGACTCTACTGAAGTTCGCGATTCAAAGAAGTGCAGCCGCAGCGTCGGTCGTCAGAGAAACAACCGCTTGTCGCGGACTTGGACTTTTACTTTATCAAGTTTGGGAAGTCAAGACACCAGTGATGAGAAGTTCTGATCATTTTACCGACTCGAACTTTTGAGTCGCGTTCAGCAAAATGAACGAATCTTTTTTCCGATTCATTTCGTTCATTTTACCAAAATGTACGTGTTACTTCCCCAACACATCTAGTACTTACGCAAACGTTGATCACACTACAAACAATACAAAAATAAAATGCTATAAAGATACAGAAAAGATTAATGAATTCTTTACCTGGGTCTTCAGTCTGTGACTAACTCACCTCTTGTCTGACAAGTCTTCGGGTTCAAATCATTCCTTAATCACATGACAGCCACATACGCTATTTCTGACATTTCTGTCACTGTGTTTTTGTAACTGTTTCTTGAGGATCTGTGGTGTGTTATTATTATATATAATAATAACACACAGTATAAATAAATAAAACCTTGTTATAAATAAAATATTGAATAATTTGTCTTTTTGACTGTCTATCAGTAAATAAATACTAGGCTATATAATAATCCAAGTATTTATAGCCTAGTTAAATTTTTTATCCAATTCTGAGTTTGCTGGTATAATAATTGCTTAAATTGGTCTTATATATGTATAAGATGCTTGCTAAAAAAGGACATAATGACATAAATTAAAAGCAAATAACATTTTGAATCCTAAACAAGTAACACTACAGTTCTATAGTCTAATCTGAAGGGTGAACTCAAAAGACATAAATCATACAACAACGTAATTTTTGGAGATTACAATCCACTGTAAAAAAAAAAAAAAAAAAAAAAAAAAACTTCAAAGTGATGTCGCCGTCATAGAGACGACTCGTTCTTCCCTAGTCACATTAAAGATTCGAATCGTTCAAGAACGACACATCACAAAACACCGAACAAAGAGCTGGTAGGTAACCTTTATGTATGGTTTAATATGTTTGTAAGGTTTTCTCAGATCAATATTTTTACACCGTCAGGCTCTGCTCGCGTTGGTCGTGGTTGATTTCAATCGAATGTTCAGTCAAAGTTTAATAAAACACAATAAAAGTAAAATACGCTGCGGGCGCTTTCAAACAATAAACAGTCATGGTGATTTGCATATTTTGTATCAGTTTATTTTGTGACAGTGACCAAATAGCAAGATTGCACCGAATGACAATATGCACAGAATGTTCCATAATAATAATTGTATGGTGACACGTTACTTGTTAATGCATGAGAGTAAGTCAGTTAGATAGTCAGTTAAATTGTCAGGCCTAACTTAGTCATTTACACGTGAAATGACATGGATGCATTCTGTGCATTTCATTCACAATTAGATTTTTTTTTTTTTTTTTTTTTGAGATTGAGAATAACAGACACACATAAGTGTTTCTTATGAAGGCAAGGAAGAGAGCAGTGCCAAGCCATGAAGTAAAGATATAGGGAGTTTCTTTCAAAAAAAAAAAAAAAAAAAAATATATATATATATATATATATTCTCAAATGTAACTTAATAGATATATACAGGGATGACAAAAAAACTAAATTAATAAAAAAAAGTGGTTTATTACTGCATTTGTTTACAAGTAACTTTATTCAAGTAAAAAAAATTAAATCAATAAAATCAATAGGATTTACTTAATATACTGTAGTATTTAGCTTTTTTTTTTTTTGGTCACTGGCGGCCACCCCATTCGGAGGTAGTGCCCCAGCATGGCCCCCCCACTGAAAATGCTCTAGACACGCCCCTGAGAGCCACCAAGAGAAATTACAAACAAAATGTGACAGTCTCAGTAATCTGGATCATTTGACTACAATAAGAGAAAAGGAAGTGACAGGAACATATAGCTACAAACTTTGTTTAAGAGAATAATTTCTGGATGTCATTATAATTACCTTAAATGCTAAATACAATGTACTTCACCTTAGTTTTTCATTTGATACTATGTCGGAACATAGGACCATCCTATTTTGAATGGATTCTTAGATTTGTAATCCTACAAATGTCAACAGACAAACACAATAAATTGCACCTTCGCTTCTGAACCTAAATAAGTATAATGTGTCAAGTATGTCTACGTAAGATCTCAAACAGAATGTGGGTGGATTTTAAGTATACGAAATGCCATTATTTCTCTAACCTTATGCTCTGTTCAAGTGGTCTGTTTATGTGCAAGGAAGCCTGTGCTACCTGTCACACCTTTTACTGCAGTGAATACATCTTAGTGTAGGTTTATTTTGAAAGTCAATTTTATCTGCCAGTACCTTAAAGGTGCCATAGAATGCATTGATACATTATTTAAAATTGTTCTCTGATGTCCCCAGAGTGTGCATGTGAAGTTTTACCTCAAAATAATATTACATATAGCTTGCTGAAATTGCCTCTTTTAGGGTAGGACCCAAAATGCACTTTTTTTGTGTGTGTGTTTGTCCCCTTTAAATGAAAATGAGCTGGTGCTCTCGCGTGACCGTGTTACTGACTTCACGTTGCTTTTAAATGCAATTTTTAAAATGCAACTACCACATTCCTATTTACGATAATTCTGGTAGCATGTGAAGCAAGCATCAGTAAAAACAGGCAGAGAGAATGGTAGCTTTAGCAACATTAGCCTTACAGAGAGCCAAGACGCTCTTCTGGAAAACAAAATATGACCCGATGCTTACTTTGGCTGTAGTCTACATGTTTGCACACAAAGTGTTGGTATCGATCCCTCTTACAGAAGCAGTCTTTGCACAACTCCAGTGCTGATCTGATCCTCGTTTGTGAGGCAGTCAGGTGTAAAATGTAAGCAAAAGTGTATAGGACTATAGGTTTTTTTCTGGGACATTACCTTCGAAAATTAAATTTTACCTCCATGTCCTCAGTGGTCTATGGAGACTCCTATGTTCATTGGTGCGTCCCAAAACACGACACTTGCAATGCCTTTACGTTATTGTCTATTTAAACTACTATTATTCAGCAAAATCTATACAATAAACACTACTGGAAATACACTTAATTCTGTTATTGGACATTGGATAAAAAAATAAAAGAATATTGGACTTTGGATAACAAATAAAATAATATTACTTTCTTGATCTTTTACTAGCATGCATGTAATTATTTTAGTTATCAGTTGAACATGTTAAAATAAATATTTATATTATAATATTTATTCATAGATTTTTCTATGATTATAAAAACATATGGGTTATAAAAACATATGGGTCAAAGTCGAAGACGAGATGTCCCAGTTTGGTGTTTGCATCAAGTGATTTTATGTTCGAAAAACATGATATACAAGCAAAGTGTCTACATTTTATTTATTTATATATATATATATATATATATATATATATGATAATACTACATTTTATTATATTTAAAATTATTAAACACTTTCTTTTGACAAATGGGTAAAACCTAATGGTTTAAATAAAGTGGTAAAGATTTAAAATGACAATTAATTTGTATTTATTCTAAATAGTGTATGCCTGAGAATATTTTTGGTGTATGACCAGTTTTACACTGAATGACATTTTAGTGGGTGTCTTCCGTAAATTATGTAAATATATATATAATAATTATTTTTGCTCAACAAAAACACAATAATATTTAAACTTCAAATAAAGAAATTCACTTTTATTGTTTTGATATTTTATAGATAGATATTTTATTTATTTATAGTGTTATAGACAACATGCCCAATCACACACACACTGTACTCACTTGTAAGAAGCCATTTAGACAATAATGTTTTCTTGCATGCAGAATCCGCTAAGCACTTTGTCATTTTTTTTTTTTTTTTTTTTTGTTAGCAATATATTTTCTCTTAAATACTTAATGTATTGATGATGTAGAACCCCTGTATCATACTGACATCTCTAGGTATAACAGAGTCAAGATGCATATAGCTTCGAATTAAGATTGATAATACTGTGGGTTTTAAGCTGTTTAAGCTATGAGGCAATAGTATGTAACACGGTCTGCATGTATCAGACTTCATGATACACACTACAACTCAGTTAAAGTTTCATTAAAACATTGCCTCACTATCAAATCGCTTGTTTTGCATCGGGGCTATCAGTTTTGTTGTTGATTATTTCGTTGTGTGGAGCCGGTGGGAAGGATATGACACCATCAAACTGAAGGTGGGACTGACTCTGACTCTGACTCTGATAAATTAGCCAAATGTATTACAATAGACAATACATATTTGATGGGTTAATGTGACTCTGCATCATGGGTAATTAATGACTATAGTATTAACATTTAGATGGATTAGGCATGCATTCCTTCCTTGCCTGTTTCATGCTGAACATCAAAAAAAATAAATAATAATAATCATCACTGACACGCAAAGACATCGCTACAGATAGAAGCAGGTACAAGAAATGCAAAGATATTGTAAACTGTCAAGATCCAGGTGCAACAAATCACACAGACTACAGCTCCCTGCAAGCACAGAACTCATAAAATGACTCATGATGCTCAGAAGCAACATCTGTGTAAGACAGCCAATTTAAGACACAGCAGCCCTGTTGAGAGACATCCAAAAATTAAGATTGCATATGCAATAAATGGAGGACTTATACCGTGATGACAAAGTTTCAGATATAGTAGGTCACATGTATTCGATTTCTATAGTAGTACTTGGATGATCAGGACCATGGACAGCTCTTTTCAGCATGGATGTTCAAGCCTGCAACAATTACATTTGTGATTTGACAAACACTTTTTATGCAAAGAGGCTTACAGTGCAGTCAAGATGTGCACTGTGTCAGTTCATGCATCGCCTGGGAATCAAAACCATGACCTCAGTGTTGCTAGAGCAATGCTCAGGTCATGAGCTTGGGGCATATTTTAAATATGTGCGTATGTTTAGTAATAAACTGAATTATCTTCTTATTAAACTTTTGGCTAATGCAGCTAAAATTGTATAAATTATTATTTCAAATGTTTTAAAAAATATATGATATTTTTTAGCCACATTATTTGTTGGTGAAAACAAAGGTTGGATATTTTTTTGTATGCTAACTTTTTTTTTTTTTTTTTCTGTTGTTTTTGTTTCTTAAGAGGTTAATTATTATTATGGAAAATCTCACTAGTTTTTGCATGTGTGTATATATATATATATATATATATATATATATATATATATATATATATATATATATATATATATATATATATATATATATATATATACATACATACATACATACATACATATAATATATATATATATATATATATATATATATATATATATATATATATATATATATATATATATATATATATACATACATACATACATACATACATACATATAATATATATATATATATATATATATATATATATATATATATATATATATATATATATATAAACAAACCAGGATACAATACATTTAAATGTTTGGGGTTTTGAACAAAACTATAAAAAAAACTGTTTTCAACATTGATTATAAAAATATATATATAATAAATATAAATAAATAAAACATTATTAATAACTAAGCAAGTAAGCATCATAAACTTTAGGAGTTTTATTTAAATCCACTCAGTCATCTCAATTTGAAAGGGAATGATTATTCTGCAATTATAGTATCTACTGTGCTCAAACCAGTTATTTCTTTCTTTCTTTCTTTATTTTGTCATTGCAGTAGCAACTAGCACTGTAACATAAAATAACTTAGCTTTCTCTAATCTTCAGTGAATCTTTGTTTTGCAGTATATACAGAGTCTTGAAAGGAGGCAAATGCACCCTGATAGATGGCAGCCCCAGCGATTCCATGACCCTTCACATTGAGCCTCAGACAAGTAGTGCCGCAGACTTCAAGAGCATTCTCTGCACTTCCAACAAATCCTCTGGCCGCATGCTGTCAACAATGCATATCCACTGAATTCATCTGAACTATTCTCCAGTGCAACAAGCGCCCATTCTTCATCCCTTCACACTTCCTCTGTACCATTAATTGGCAGAAGAAGACATCTTTAGAGGAGTGTGAGTGATGGAAACAGCATGCATAATTCAGAAGGATAGAAGGAAACGACAGGAAAAAAGCAAGTTAGTGGTGAACAGCAGTGTGTTGCCTGTATCAGAGCAGCACTTGGTGTTTCAAAGAATTGCAACTGCACTACAGAGACATGACATAATGAGTATGGTGAGAATACTGCCCCTGGGGCAGGATTAGGGTGCAGGAGATGACGGAGCTGGCAGTGTTCTATCTGATGGGGGTGGAGGTACACACGTATGTCTTTTTGCAGTGCCATGTTTGATAGTGTGTGTTATCCAGAGTGCTCTGGAACAGCGGTCCTAGAGAGAGAGAGACACAGAGAAAAAAGAGATCCGCATGTTAAGGGTTTCTTATATCACAACAGGATGAGGAAATGGTGCCCTGCAAATGGTTGAACTTGGTGTCTTGGAGCTATACTACATACTTTAAATTGAAACTAAGATACTTCCATATCTTCTACATTTTTATGTCAAATGCTAAAGCATTAGACTTATTAAGAACTAAATGCGGACAAGGAAAATAAACATTTTGCTAAATGTAATATTTTATATATTATATTATATTATATTTTCATTTTATTTATATTTAATAAAACAGATGACAGTGTCTAGCTGATTCTGAATGCAAGAACACATACTTGTGTTAATTTTCTGAGTACATTCAAAATGTACGTATAATTACAATATGGTTCCCCATGCTTTGACCCCTTTCATGTTTATTATTTCATTATTGCATTTTATAATCTCTTTTTTAGCCTCACTGAAGGCCTAAATGTACCAAAATGCATTGGCAAATACTTTCCTTTCCTTAGTCCATTTATTATTAGTAGTAGTAGTAGTAGTAGTAGTAGTAGTAGTATAGTCTGGTGTTGCCGGCTTTGTGTTAAAAAGGAAGTTATTTTTGTATGCTACTTTTTTAATGATTTCTGAGGTTGCAGCAGAAGAACTGCAATGTTTCAGTCTCTGTCTAATGTTATATGGTTTTCTACAGACCATTACAACTACCTGATACTTTGTATTAGCTTAAAGGCAGGATATTTGTATTATTATTTGTATTTATTTATTTATTTATTTATTTATTTATTTATTTATTTATTTATTTATGTAAATATATTGGTTTAAAAAGTCTAAATTGGCCAGTCAGCAGGTCAGTTGGTTACGGTAATGAGGAAATATTATTTCATGCCCCAGTGTTATATTATAAATATTTATCATCTGTGTTTGATTGATGCGGCCTTTCAGTAAACAGCATTCACAGCAGGGAATCTAGGGTTTAGAGATGGATTTGAGGTAAGCGCAGTCAAGTGTGCGGTCTCTTAAGAGAATAATTGTGTCCCTGCAGTGAACAAAATTGACGATGAAATCCACCAGATAGAGCCGAATTAATTCACACTGAGTTTACTCCCCCTGTTTACCTCAATTTGGTATTTCACAGTTTCATTTTTGTTCAGTTATCATATCATTCGCCACACCTTGGCATGCCAATGCAAGAAGATTTCTACTGTTGGAGGTAAATAGCTGACTGTAGCCTTCCCTTTTTTATTATTGTGAGCCTCACCATCTATATTAACCTCAGACTCATTGAAATTGCTGCTTTAACATCTGTCAGGAGCAGATTAAATTTGTTCACTTACTCGTTAATTTCATATTCATCTGCTCTGCAGTACAGAACTGTTTTAGCCTTATCTGTGGACATTATTCAGACAGTATTATGATCTCATCTCTTAATATCTCTCTCTGATTCACTGTGGCCTCTGTATAGGCTTTTGTTCTTTTGACAAGCACAAAGAAATTGAAACACAGCTATCCCTGCTGTAAATGAAGTGAGACTGGCGCAGCATATATTTTTAAAACAACTAAAGTGAACAGAATGAGCAGTATGAACAAAATATTTTGTTAAACATCTGAATACAAGACTGTTGTATATGGCACAGAATCATCCCTTAACTTAAACATCACTGCAGTCTGCAGTGTGAATGAAAAATGATTTGAGAATATGAGAAGAGTAATTTAGGTAATTTAGGACAGGGCTTTCTTTCCTATTTATTTATTTTATTTTATTTTTTCTTGTATAAAGGCTGGTGGTATATGGAAACCTTTTTTTTGTCTAACATTCAAACAGTTGTATTAGCTATTTACATGCACATGCTGCTTTTTGTCTTTTCATGTGCCTAATCTTATCAAACTCAACGTTTGCTTTTGGTTTTATATCTTGTTCTCATAAGGTTCCAGAAAATGACAAATATGAACCATATAGCCAAACTGCATCTGTATGTCTTAAACATTGAGACTGTGTTCCCTGTCTGAGAAAGGGATTGTCACCTTTGGCTCCACTGAACTGTAAACACTGTAACTGCTGTCAGTCAAAATGATCATGTAGCTAGTGGCCACAGCTGGCAGACAGGTTTTAATCTCCATCTAACAAGTGAGTCTCAAAATTTTCACCTGACACACATCTCAGAACCATGATTGAATGATGAGTCCTTGTGACAAGCTTGTTAGATGCTAAGCAAAAGGTCTTTCAGAGCCCATGCCATGTCTTAAGGATAGGATGTTTTACCACATTGTATTAGCTGTTCCTTTTATCAGAAATGTACATATCCTTTGTAAAAAGCAAAGGACTGCAGCAACACATTTGCAAAGAGTTAAGCAAAAAAACATTTCACCTTGAGTACAATATTTTGATTGTCATTAGGGAAGAAATGGCAAAATTTTATCTAAAAATAATGCATATTTTTTAAGTGTAACTTTTATGATTCTGTGAGACGCATTGGCAGTGAAGAAGGAGGCTAAATTAATAACAATTCTTGCTGTTTGCATTTCAAAATGACAAAATGTATGACTCATATCAGGTCGGCAAAAAATCTGTCATCTAGAATTTTTCAAACCATTTTCTGCCCAGAAAGCATGTAGAGTGTCTAGCCCTTTCACCCTGCCCCTTAACCCCCCCAGAACAACTAATTTGGATTACATATTGATTTTTTCGGTCAGGAAGACAGATTAGTTATTGTATGAAATGGTCTTTGGAGGATGTACACAATCTAAAAAGTAAGCAAAAGCGCATACTAAAGGAAATGTCAAGCAGACCATGTGTAGCCCACTTTTAGAATTCAGATTACTCTGAGTATCCACCACAGTACTTTGAATTGGCTGTGCAAATGAGCCGCAAACATAAACCTATTTTCTGTCGTTAAAGTATACTTTAAATGTATATCATCTTTTGCCTTCATAGATCATAAATGCATACATATGTCACAAATATCCCCTTTTGATGTGTTAGGATGTCTCAGATTTAGCAGCTGTGTTTTTTTTTTTTTTTTTTTTTTTTTTTTTCTGGATCTTCATCTCCCTTTCCCTCTGAGGATGAAAATGGCAAAGGGGTGGGAGCCTTTCACATGCTTTTCTTTGTGTGATCACTGACCTGTGAATATCAGTGATGGTGGAAATGAGTGAGAGGAGGGTCCTTTTGCCATTGCCAATATGAGACTGAGACTGAAGCCTATTTTCCAGATCATTGCAGGCGCTGAGGCCTAATGAGATGAGAGCGGGAAGCCATTCTTAGCTTGATGCATAGCAGTTACTCTACTCCTGCATGGTGGGAAACTCTGCTAGTAAGTTGAGTATTTTAAATGCAGCTAGACTTCTTATCCAAAAAAAAAGTTTTTGTTGTTGCTGTTGTTCTGCAAAGATGTGTGGTAAAAGTTGTAGGTATATTTTAATCAGTAAATGAGTAATTAATCATAGTATGAAATCAGTATTGCAAATTTCCCCAGATATGTGGAAGTGTGGATCCTTGCACACCTACTGCATAATGCTATTGCGCTGCAGAGGAGGATTCAATTCAGGATTTGAACACAAATAAAAAGAACAACAAACATGGTGTATTTGTTTTCGACCGACCATTAAGTAAAGATGTACTGAAAGGGGTCTGACTTATTCAGTATAGCGTAAGGGAAGGTATTATGTATTTATTTTATTTATGTAATATTTCATCTGCAAAAATAAAATAATTTTCTATATTAATATTTGGCCATTAACTAATAAAAGCTAATTGTGCTAAACATGAGCAGAGCTTTAAGCATGAATGACCCATAACTGGCAAATCAATGTGCTGCTTAGTTTTCCGTCCAATGCGGTGGGGAACAAAAATTTTTGAGTAGTGTACATTTCAAATCAAATATATAAGGGGATGTTAAATGTGATATTGATGTTTATGTTGACAGAATGCATGTTAATATGCGACAGAGTGCAATTTTATGACATGCTAAAGTTTTCCCACTCCTTTGCAACACACTCAAACGTATCTACTTTTTCTTTACAAAAAGGATACATAGCATACTGTTTTAATTGTGCAAATAATTTGTGTTTTAAAGCAATAAAGGGATAGTTTGCCCACACATAACCTTTTGTATTACAAAGAATGAGAGAAATTTGCCCCATAAATGGCAGTTCTAGTGCACAAAGTCCTGACTTCCTAATAAAAGAGTCAATCACCAATTGATAAAGTTTTAGCTGATCAACAAATCACGTGTATTAGATGGATAAAATTCTAATTTCAGAAGATGGGTACACTGTAGTCATAAAGGGATGGACATGGTCAGCAACAACTCAGGTAGGCTGTGGCGTTTAAACAATGCTCTATCTATAGTAAGGGGGCCAAAATGTGCCAAGAAAATATTCCCCACACCATTACACAGCCAGCAGCAGCCTGAACCATTGAGACAAGGCCGGAAGGATCCATGCTTTCATCTACTTTAATTTAAAATGGACATTGCAATGTTTTTTCATATGGATTACTTTTTCACAGAATATTTGTTTTCGGTAGCACTTGTTTTAGTTTAAAAGTAGACATGTCAAGCTTTCTATAAATATATATCTCATCGACTCCAGAGGGTTAAGCACTAGAGTCAGGTTCCAAGAGGATATAGAGGGGTGGCCGGGAAGGATTTAAACTCCTGGCCCCTCTAAGGAACCTGATGGCAAGGTCATGCTTACCTAAAGACACCTATTCACGGGGTCATGGTAAGCAGAAATATCGGCAACCTGGACTTTGAGGGTGTAGGGAGACAGCCTTCGCTTCAGCCCTTGCAGCAGAAAGGAAAGCACAATCACAATCGGGCATCTCCGGGGGTCTTCTCGGCGAAAACACCACCACTCAATTAACAGGTCCCGCAACAAGGCATAAGTGTGTCTCATAGCGGGTTATCTTACTGAAGTGAGGGTGTTCACTACCTCCTGAAATAGGTCACCTAGAACCTCCACGTCCCATCCAGGGACCAGACATGGAGTTTCCAGAGGTCTGGATGCGGGTGCTAAACAGTGCCCCGTCTCTGAGTCAGCAGATCCTTCCTCAGAGGAATCGGCCAAGGAGGGGCTGTGGTGAGGAGCCCTAGGTTGAGCAGGCCCGGAATGTGAATAGCACAAAGTGACTTCAGAACTTTCCAACTCCAAAGGAGGAGGTGGCGGGCGAGTTGCGACATTCGACGGGAGCGCAGACCACCTTGTCGGTTGATGTGCCCCATGGTCACTGTGTTGTCTGTTCGGATCAGGATGTGCTTGCCTTGTAACTGACCTTGGAGATGGTTCAAGGCAAGGTGCACTGCTAACAACTCTAGGCAATTGATGTGCCAATGCAGCTGCGGGCCCATCCAAACCCCTGAGACTGCATGCCTGTTGTACGTGGCACCCAAGCCGGTGCTGATCCCGAGAATGTGCTAGTATCAGCCAATCATGTAGATAGCTGAGAATGCGAACCCTACCCATAATTGAGGCAAATGATAGGTGAATAAAAAGGGTGTAATAGAATCTAACCCTGACTGTAAGCCTAAAACTGTCATTTCTTGAAAAGGTATCCCCCAATTCTGACTGGTTGATTGGAATGTTGTTCCAGGATCAACAAGGATTTTGATCCAAAGGCATGTTGTACTTTGTAAGGGAAACAGGTCAATTTAGCTCAAAGGGAATCATTTAAGATTTTAAAGGGAATTTGAACAGAATCACTGTTTCACGGCTGTTCACGGAGACGCGCCTGCGGTTCAGTGAACGAGCCATTTAACATCAAATCTGCGCTGGATACTAATATCCAAACTATAGTGAAAACACTATCAATTAGCACAGTAACAAGATCGGCAGTTTAAGACATTAACTTGTAAGCACAAAACACAAGATACTTCTCTTTTCAATATGAATAAGGCTTTATTAGATAAATCTAAGACATATAAACTAATCTAACATAAACGCACGCACACACACATTCACACAAGTTGCAGGAAGGTCAAAAGTTGGAAAGATGAGTTTAAGAGAATGGAAATATGGAATCCCAAGTTAACAGCAATACGTTAAATTGCATAAACATGAACAACCATCAATCACGTAATTAGCGCTCGCATTGAGTTCCTCAATGAGGTTAAAATTATATTAGATACACCAGTAAAGGTCACAGTCTGGAGGTAAAGTTACTTGCATCTCCTGTGAAGAAGGAGCCTCGGTGAAAGGGCTATCCCGAGGTCGTTGATTGGCTGGAAGTTCAGTCTCTGAAGTGATGTCTTGGGAAGCCCGTGGTTGTTGGGCGTTGGCTGAAAGTGCAGAGTCGTGTTCGCTGGTTGAAGTTGAATGGACGTTACAAAACTTAACTCAGAACACGAAACTCTCAAACGGAAAAGAAAATAAATAAAGTTTGACGAGACTAGGTTGTGTTCCTTCTCATAGTAGCAGCAGGCAGGCACGCTGGAACCGCGCTCAAAGAACAATGATGACTACCGCATGGCTAGATGCTACAAGCTAAAGCTAGGTAGCAAAGCTACAAGCTAAAAGCTAAGAGCAGGCATGACTGATAGCACGAGCAAGGCTGGAACTAAAAGCCGACATGGCTAATAGCAGCAGCTAGACTAGAACTAAAAGCAGACTAAAAGCAAAATTTCATGGGATCCAAAGTATTTAAAACTTCCTTGTTGGCCACCCCTCAAATGTTGCCTTGACCAATCAGATATGTTCTTGGGGTGGGTATCATAAATCATTTGTTTATCTTACCAAGCATGTGGTTCTTGCCTCACAGGGTCTAATTTTGGACATGATTCCTATAACATGATTATGATATATTTTACAAATAAATGATTGTCAGGACAATATCAAGCAAGAAAATGTGATTATTTGAATACTAGACATGACTAGGTATCCTATAGTTATCAAAAGACATACACAATAAGTGATTATACATGATAGTCAAATGTGTGGGTTACACGTAAATGAATATGGAGTTAAGCAATGGAATGATTCATTCATAAGTCTTTTTTGAGTTCATTCTGGTCCATATATAATGTATAAAAAGCAGTTTCTTTGCCATTCTCTGGCAAAGGGACTTTTCTGTGAAGACAAAGGTTTAAAGCCCTTCCCCCTTAGGAATTTCAGTCTGGTTTCACTGGCTGGGGGGGGGAAGTCAATGCAAGTATTTAACTTGAGCTCCTGGGTTTACATGTGATGTCCAGCGTTGCATTCCAATCACGAACAATAAATTTGACAATCTCTTCTTCGAATTAAAATTGTCAATAATTGTTCTTTTGGTGTTAATGTTGAAAGCTGTTGTGTGAACAAGTTGGTTGGTTGGTTATCTTGCTTGGTTCTTGTGGCACTAGAACTGATTTATGACTTCCTGAGGAATTCAGCTCTCGTTTCAATGCACACAGCTCTGATAGACTCTTTGATTTGTCTGATTCGACTCATTTCTGCTACATATATCCCCCTTTCGATCGGCGAGGTGTTTAGGTGAAGACATCGTCGATCGCTGGAGAAACAAAGGCAGAAGAAGCAGACAAACACAGCAAACAGCAAGACAACACCTCCATGACGGTTACTGTACTGGTGCAGGCATCAGGTTATTTAGGTACACGTGGTTAAGTTCAATTAGTCAATGTAGTTTAGCACATTGAGGATAGTTTAGATCGTCTTGGAAATTGTTTTTATTTTGATTCATCAATCAAATTTGTGGTTAACTTTGTTTGGTTCTTCTAGGTTGTCTTACTTTACACATTTACCGTTAGTTTTCTAGTAATTTCATTTTCGATTCAATGAATTGACCTATCATGCATGGAGCTCTCTGGCTTCCATTCAGTTTAGAGTGGCTGGCGGATATTAGGCGTTGCGAGTCAATCCTAATATCAGACCTTCGACCCCCACAGGGTGTCTAGGCGTTTCACCTACTCAGGAAAGAGGGGAAGGAGAAGAAGAAGAACAAAACAAAACAAGGCTGCTGTGGGTTTTCCTAGCATGTGTCACAACTACTATTGAGCTAGGATGTCAGGTGCAGCTAGTGTGTCGTGAACCTTAACTTAGTGTCAGGTGTTCTACCTATTGTGAGGATGGCTGCACGTTTCTTCATGGATGGTATGTGTAACTTTGTTACGCTAAAGTTGGATATTCTACCTGTGGGAAGAATATGTTTGTTGACTGTGTTATCAGTAGATGTGTTTACCTCTGGATGTAGGTAATGTTGTGTGTTACTGGTGTAGTGCATGTGTGGTCAGATCTGTTCAAATCTGTGTTGTCTCCCCCTTTTTCTAGCATGTCACTTAAGACTGGCTCTCAGCATCCTTGGCTTGGATGAGGGCGTGTCCATGGTCTAATGAGGGGTCAGTCCAGCAAGGCAGGAAGTTCTTTAGCAGACAGTCGGAGGCAGTTTGGCATGGCTGTGTGAAGCTGAGTTGCAAAACTTGTCTCCTATGTTGCATTCTTCTTGTGATGCCTTCTGGCTGTAGCAGACTTTCTGACCTTCTGTGCTCTGGTGGTTGCTGTTGCACAGACAGGGAATTTGGAACTTGGAGTTGGAGTTCATTTGACAGTTTGTTAGTGACTGAGGTGATGTCCTTTAGTACCTCAGATTTTTCATCAACAGTTGGCCGTGAAAGACTTGTTCATTCTGGGTTGTTGTTGAACAGGTGCTTGTCATCTCTGATGTGGTGCACCAGGTGATCACCGGCCTTCCGTTCTGTCGCTGGTCACAGCGAGCATGACTCAACTTTGTGGTCATATGCATGTAAATTGTCTTGAAGGAACTCTCTTAGTTGTTCCATGACTTGTTCCGTGTCTTCTAATGGTAAGCGGTTATGTTCTTGTGCATACTCAGCACTGTGCATGTCTGAGTGGTGCTGAGGTGGGTTTTGTTGTCGCTTACCCACACGAGTTGCTCTTGGGTGAGTCAGGTGATTACCTTTGGATATCTGGTTAGGTTTCCAGATGTTATCCTTTTGGTTTCTTGAGAAGCGTGGCTGGTCCCATGGATTTTTCCAGCAGTTGGGCTGAAAGCGGTCGTGGATATGGGCGTCACGTTCTCTGTGCTCTTGATGGAAGACTCTGGTGTTGTGATGCCACTGGGTGTCGTCCAGTGCAAGGCTTGAGTCTTTGTTGACAGAGTTCAAGAGTGTGGATGTTTTGTTACCTTTCTTTGAGGCCAACTTCTGCTTGTTATAGGCCTTCTGTGTTAGGTCACGCAACTGTTGGATGGTCATGGAGTTCGGACAGGCCATGACACCTAGATGGTGACTGACTCCAGGGTGCAGATTCTTTAGGAAGAGGGTTTTGAAGTTCACATCCTCTTCAAGGTCAGAGTTGTTGTGTGCACCAAAGTAGGATTGTAGGAGTCGGTTGTAGTAAGCTTGTGGAGTCTCTTGACGACCTTGTTTGGTTTCCAAGGCAGTTAACAGTCCATGTTCAGACTCTGGGTCTGTAAACTCTTTAATCAGGACCTCACGAAGTCGCTGGTAGTTTGACTTGGTTTGACTGGGCTGTCAATCTAGAAAGTTTCGTACCTCGGGACTGGACGTGGCTCTAAGGAGATATAACCAGTCTCTGTCAGTCACATGAGGTCTCACTTCCAGGTGAAATTCGATATCTCGCAGGTAAGCTTGGATGTCGGGGCTCTCTGTGGAGTTCGGGTTGAACCTGCTGATGTTTTTAGACAGCTTGTTGAGGTCTTTGATTGTCATCCCGTGTGCAGCTTCAAGGCCTTGGACGGGAGGTTTTCTTTCGTTGGCAGGAAAGGGTTGTGTGGCGAAGGCAGGTGAGGTTTTGGGTTGTGGCCCTTCGCTCCTTTCGTCATATGCCAGTTCTTGGACGTGGGACTCTGCTCTGCTCAGCAGTGATGAGGTTAAGAGATGTTTCTCTTTCCTTGGCTCTAGTTTGTGCTTGTAAGCATTTTGGAGTTCTTTTCTGACCAGGTAGAGCTCATCGTTGGTATCATCTAGTTGTTGGGTCAGATTGTCCATTTCAGTTCTGTACCTTTCAAGGTGGTCTTTCAAAGCACTGATTTCAGAATTCTTGTTTCTGATGTCTATCTTGGCTTTCTCCAGTAGCTGTTCGGCAGACTGGAGTCTGTTTACCAGGTCTTTCTGAGCAGCCGTTGCATGTTGCTGGTCGAGCTGAGCTGCTGCCAGGGCTGCTAGGAGCTTCATAACTTGTTCTGTTGTATCCTGCTCCCTCTCGCTGGGTGCTTTGAGTTGATTTTGAACTTTCACTTCCAGCTTGTCTATGCGACGTTGAGCACGTGTCAGCTCCTCTTGAAGGTGGGTGATGTGCTTGTCGCTCAGTTTCAGCTGGGTTGTGAAGGCATAGCTTAGTGAGCTCGTGATCTTGACTAGCTCCTCGTGGTTGTTGTTCTGGCTTGAATCTTGTGTCAGGAATCTTCTCAGGATTAGGATTATTATTAAAAATAATAACAGTTCAAATGTCTTTGGAGTGAGGCTGTCTGTTATGCCTCTCAGCCAAATGTTCACATCTTCCCCATGGGAAATGGGGTCTGCAGTCTGCGGCATGTTGGCGCGCAGGGGAGAAGAGAGACTGACACAGATCTGTGTGGAGTAAAAGCCTATGTGTGGTGGGACAACTAAGTGTTGTATCAGTGATTGTGAACCACTAGTGAAATGTGGTGATGACTGTGTTGGTCTCAGGGTGTCTAAGTAGACTAGAGATGCGAAGACTTTGTCACTCTAATGAGGAAGAGGAAAAGAGAGACAGAGGTGAAAAACAAATTTAAATGACAAGCAAAATTTCTGTTTTTCAAATGAGGAAAATTATTTTTTCCAATTAAATGTTATCAAAAACGTAAAACAATATTATTATATTTCTTGCTTTGGACAAAAGAATACAATAATAATTCTGATATCTCTTTTCTTAGTCTGACAGGATTGACACCGTACACCTTTCAGTTGGACCGCTCACCAGGGAGTCAGCGAAGGCGACAGTTGCTCAACACGTATCTCTATTAAATTGATCTCAACGATGGATGAGATGCTAAAACTTGGATTGCGTTTCCAAATGTAGGGAGGTTAGGAAGAACAAATGAGAGGATGATTACAATCAAATTCATAAGGATGATTCGTTGTCTTTGGCACGATTGTGTATTTACTTCACTTAGAATTGATTGATGGTTCTTACATGTCCTACAAATGTAAAAAGAGAAGAGGAAAGTAAAGGAGAGAGAGGACGGAGATGGTAAGTCTCAGTAGCGGTTATCTCAACTACAAGGAGAGAGTTTTGTTAGTTGCTGCACAACTAATCAAACAAAATAAACTTTAAGTGAAAGAGAGTTGTCTTTCTAATTTATTTGAACTCGTAGTGAGGGATAACAATGTCTCCTTTTAGGGCTCAGGTTTGTCGTTCCCAGGCTAGGATACACAAAAGGAATGGCAAGAAATAGGAAAATTAAAAATTAATAAATGGGCAAAATATGCAAACATGAAATTAAAAAGAGGAAATCAATACGTAAAACAATAGTGGTTAAGTGTATAACCAAAACAGGAAGAGGGGTAAAACGCATTCAAATAAGTAAAGGTCTGAATAGCATATATTCAGATGGGTAATAAATAAATTAGGAAGAATAAGTTTACTTTAACTTCCAAAGTTCAAGGCTTATTCATTCCTAAAATAATTAGACCCAAAAGAGAATACTAGAAATAAAAGATCATATGAAATGATCTGAGAGGGAAATTTTAAATGATTAAAAATAAATTTAATGTTTCAATTAAATTTCAATTTGACAATTAATAATTGTGAGTCAGTATTTCCCTTTCTAGTAAAATGAAAATAAATGGTCTAGTGAGAAAGAGGGCGATAAAAAGAAAGGGACTAACAAGTGTTAGTTAAGATGTTTAAAATGGTTAAATCACGTCAGCGTTGCCCAAACACACATTATTCTACCACTGGATGGTAATGCTAACGGCTAACCTTTGAGGCTAGTGGCTTTAGTATAGACTTCAATGTAAATGCAATGGTTTCGTTAGCTTAGCGCCGCGGAGTTTCTGCGCTGCGCGTGCACAGTTCAGAGTTGCTCCGGAAGTACGTTAGGCTTCCGGGTCACGTCGTCACTATGGCAACCAAAACACCTTCTAGTGGATTAGCACATGAATCGTTGCATTGTTGCAAATACAGTTAAGCATGTTACATGAAATGTCGGCTCATTTGAACACTGTACAAATAACAACACCGCCTTCCAGTTGGTTTTTGCGATGTGGCACTTAAACTCTCAGTTTGTATAGTTAAATTTATCTTAATTCAGATATAGCAGCTTCCCTGCTGTAGTTAAGGGAACACAGTTATATCAATCTCAGCAATTTGAATCTCTGTGCCAGTTTTTCTGGACACAAACATAAAAGTTTTCCTTCGCTGTTGGTATTACAGTTAAAATTTACTTGATCAAGCTTTTAAAACACTCCCATTCAAATTACCTCTCGGACACACGCAGTGTTACGCGAGATTGCATTCACTTTGTGAACGGATACAAATGGGCAAACATTGTTCTCTAATGTTTAACGTTAACTTAGGGGAGTCGAATTATCAAAATTTGATTCGGCAGTGGAACACGCACTGGCAATCAAACTATATGAAATATGATACGGGGACTTTGATAAATAGATTGAGGAACCCGCTCAAAACTATTCTTTATTCACCGATTTATATCCCTTTGAAACACTAACAGTTTAGCTCGTTCAGCAAACAGTGACTGAGATAGCGTTTGAGACACTGGAACACGCAGTGAAATCAAATCAGCTATAAAACAAGGCATTACACAATGAGGAACACGCTCAATTTCTACCTTATTGTACGATCTCAGATGTTTACTTTTAAGTTCACTTACTGCTGTTAAACAAAGGGGAGACGGACTCGAGTTAAAGTCTCCTCTAGCTCCCTTTCATTCAAGCGCGCCGCTGCTTACGTCACGGGTCACACACACATACTCAGGTCTCGCATGCTCTCATCTTTCATTCCTTTAGCAAAATCAAGATTAAATAACTTGGTTTATGCTCACAATTTAGATTAAACTGCCCGCAATCATTCTCCACCATTATAAATGTAAGGGAAACAGGTCAATTTAGCTCAAAGGGAATCATTTAAGATTTTAAAGGGAATTTGAACAGAATCACTGTTTTCACGGCTGTTCACGGAGACGCGCCTGCGGTTCAGTGAACGAGCCGTTTAACATCAAATCTGCGCTGGATACTATATCCAAACTATAGTGGAAAACACTATCAATTAGCACAGTAAAACAAGATCGGCAGTTTAAGACATTAACTTGTAAGCACAAAACACAAGATACTTCTCTTTTCAATATGAATAAGGCTTTATTAGATAAATCTAAGACATATAAACTAATCTAACATAAACGCACGCACACACACATTCACACAAGTTGCAGGAAGGTCGAAAGTTAGGGAAAGATGAGTTTAAGAGAATGGAAATATGGAATCCCAAGTTAACAGCAATACGTTAAATTGCATAAACATGAACAACCATCAATCACGTAATTAGCGCTCGCATTGAGTTCCTCAATGAGGTTAAAATTATATTAGATACACCAGTAAAGGTCACAGTCTGGAGGTAAAGTTACTTGCATCTCCTGTGAAGAAGGAGCCTCGTGAAAGGGCTATCCCGAGGTCGCTGATTGGCTGGAAGTTCAGTCTCTGAAGTGACGTCTTGGGAAGCCCGTTTGTTGGGCGTTGGCTGAAAGTGCAGAGTCGTGTTCGCTGGTTGAAGTTGAATGGACGTTACAAAACTTAACTCAGAACACGAAACTCTCAAACGGAAAAGAAAAAAATAAAGTTTGACGAGACTAGGTTGTGTTCCTTCTCATAGTAGCAGCAGGCAGGCACGCTGGAACCGCGCTCAAAGAACAATGATGACTACCGCATGGCTAGATGCTACAAGCTAAAGCTAGGTAGCAAAGCTACAAGCTAAAAGCTAAGAGCAGGCATGACTGATAGCACGAGCAAGGCTGGAACTAAAAGCCGACATGGCTAATAGCAGCAGCTAGACTAGAACTAAAAGGCAGACTAAAAGCAAGATTTCATGGTGTCCAAAGTATTTAAAACTTCCTTGTTGGCCACCCCTCAAATGTTGCCTTGACCAATCAGATATGTTCTTGGGGTGGGTATCATAAATCATTTGTTTATCTTACCAAGCATGTGGTTCTTGCCTCACAGGGTCTAATTTTGGACATGATTCCTATAACATGATTATGATATATTTTACAAATAAATGATTGTCAGGACAATATCAAGCAAGAAAATGCGATTATTTGAATACTAGACATGACTAGGTATCCTATAGTTATCAAAAGACATACACAATAAGTGATTATACATGATAGTCAAATGTGTGGGTTACACGTAAATGAATATGGAGTTAAGCAATGGAATGATTCATTCATAAGTCTTTTTGAGTTCATTCTGGTCCATATATAATGTATAAAAAGCAGTTTCTTTGCCATTCTCTGGCAAAGGACTTTTCTGTGAAGACAAAGGTTTAAAGCCCTTCCCCTTAGGAATTTCAGTCTGGTTTCACTGGCTGGGGGGGGGAAGTCAATGCAAGTATTTAACTTGATCTCCTGGGTTTACATGTGATGTCCAGCGTTGCATTCCAATCACGAACAATAAATTTGACAATCTCTTCTTCGAATTAAAATTGTCAATAATTGTTCTATTTTGGTGTTAATGTTGAAAGCTGTTGTGTGAACAAGTTGGTTGGTTGGTTATCTTGCTTGGTTCTTGTGGCACTAGAACTGATTTATGACTTCCTGAGGAATTCAGCTCATGTTTCAATGCACACAGCTCTGATAGACTCTTTGATTTGTCTGATTTGACTCATTTCTGCTACAACTGGTGAAATCACATTCATATCCAATGGAAGGGCAAACGCAGATTCTCCAAATTATTTACCAATCTCTCCATCAAATTTCACCCAATCGTCATAAGATTTTGTTCATAATGCTCAACAGTTTAAAAAAAAAGCTTCTTCTCAGGCTTGACAGCTATAGTTAGGCAACCAAAAGCTTCTAACTGCAACCACAGTGACACATTGACTTTAACAGGTGTGATTGGTCTTTTATTGAGAAGTGGGACTGTTAAGT